>NC_137284.1:100025000-100030000 GCF_054371585.1 Giraffa tippelskirchi | reverse complement strand
CATGTTATGTGTTAATACAGGTGTTTTAGGGATTACGGCTGCTTGAGTCGATTTTTTAAAAATATAACTTGACTGGAAGCCAATGTGTAAATGACACTATACCAGTCACAGTTTTTATCATTGGAGATTACTTGCTGTTTAGATCAGCCCATGGTATGAGGATGATTCATGCTAACGTTAATGGGAGCTAATTATAAACATGTTCATCCTAATGTCTAAAATAAACTTGAATCTCAAGAATAAGGTAGAAACCAGTCACAAAACAATGCCATCAAATAAATCTTATGATAGGTCTCATACACACGCACGCACGCGCGCGCGCACACACACACACTCCCAGTCACAGACACCAGAAAGGAGGACAAAAGCAGTTTCCTGACCAGATCTTAAAACTCTGTTCAACACAGTCATGCAGTTACCTTAAATTCTGGCCTTATCATTGCATCCACCTGCTAGGCTCATGTTGGACTTTTGCACTAAGCTGAGACTGATGGAAGAAATGACTCAAAGTGTACCGCCTATGCTGTGGGTCTTCCAATGGGAAGGCAAGAGGTGGGTCTGGTGAGGAGCAGTATTAAAGGGACATTTGGCACCCAAAAGATAGCCTGGAAGTAAAAAGTGCTGAGAGGGCAAGAGAATGAGGATCCGTGGGAGAGCTGCATTATGCTCAGGAAAAACAGCAAGGGATCCCAGGGAGTTGCTGTGGGCGGGAGACTGAAGATTGAAGTAAAGTAAGCTTGAGGGTTAAGGAAAGATATGTGGCAGGAAAGGTGAAAATGCCATCACAAGAGAAGTACATACTCAGAGCTCTCATTAGCCAGGGGATCAGTGAAGGCTATTGCAAGTAGTCCAGCCTTTGGGAATTTGACTGTAAGTGGACCCACTGCATGGAAGCTTGCAAGCTTGCACAACGCAATCACTAAGCTTTTTAAATAAAAAAAGAAGGAGGTTTTGCCTGCTAGGCAGGTCTTTCTGTGTTCTTGGAGATCTAATTATTTCTTATTGCTTTAACACTTTTTTACTATTAAATTCTCTATTTCCTATACTAAAATATTCCTGGTCTCAAGAATTTGAAGCTACTTTTTTCTTTAGGCAAGGACAAAAAAAATTGTGACAGAATATACCTGCTTATCAGGTGTCTTGTAAACTGTAAGCAGTATTTATTTTTGTATTAGTACCTCACTAACATTCTTTAGTTTTTAAGTCCTACTCTCACATATGTAAGATATAGAGATAGTTGGATACATTGCAAAAAATATTACGTTAGGTATTATAAAATGAAGGCCAACTAACTTTGTCAGGGGTTGTAGAATAACAGAATGAAATGAACTTTTCCAAAGCTCTCTTTCTCCTTTGTTTTTTAAAAATAAATACATGTCCTGGAAAGGACTGACTTAAACATTAAAATAATTGTAATGAATTAAACTAGCATTAAAATGTATAGACTTTAATAGAAAACATTATTTAGCATGCACTTGAAAAGTAAAACTTTGTATACATTTTCACCTGTTTAAGAACTAGATGCTACATATGGTAATTATAAGAATGTGTGAGAGTTAAATGACTTATTATAAACCTTAATGTATAAATGTAATTTTGAAATATATATGGAAATAATTAGTTCACCAAAATCATCAGTATTATCAAATACCTTCCAGTTATATTTGTGGATGAGGATTATTGAACTATTAAGATGTAGAAGCATAATGTTGCAGTAAAATACATATGTATAGCTCCCATTCTTTCAAATTTACTGCTATACTCTATTTAAATGAAATAGCACAGAGATAAAGCAATTTTAGCATTTTATGCTATTTTCATAGTGAAATATTTGTGTTTTGTTGCTTGTGTTTTAAATCTTATCTTAATTATAATCCTGGAACAAAACATAACATACTAAGTTGCTGAATTAATTAATAGCTGATTGAAGTGAAAAGTAAGATTTTTATTTGTTCTACTCTTGTGTTTCCCAGATGTTTGTCATTCTTGAAGATCTTATTCTGTTTGCTAAAGGTAGTCATGATCATTATAAAAAAAAAAGAATACCATGTTGAAATGCCCTACAACTTTGGATGTTTGGCATACTAACCTTTTGAATGAAAATTTGAATTTTTACTAATTAAATATTTTTTTTTCCCAGAAAGATGACCTTAATTTGTGCATAGTGTTTTAGGCATGTTGTTCAAACAAGTGAAAAGCAATGGCAAATACTTTATACCCAACTTATTTTTCATTTACTTAAGGATGTATCATTATTATAATAAAGATAGTATCACTCACTATAACACCAGATACCCTTCTCCAAATCATGTTTTAAAGGGCACCCTGTTTCAGTTTTTAAAAACTAAAAATATTCATGTACTTGTTCAATTTTTGTTCTTACACATTCAACTATGTCCTTCATATTTGGCATTTTGATTTATTAGGCAATCTTAGCATTAAAGACTTTTAGCAAAGCAGTGCTAGATTTCAAATGCACTGTGCATGGTATCTATGATGAATTAATTCCATCAGGGCAATAAAGTTATCATTATTTAAATGCTAGTTTCTTTCAGAAGTTTTACATCTTAGTCAAGCTTTCAAAATCAGTATTTAGCTCATATTTTGAGGTGAATATATGTGATTTCATATACATATGTATATTTTCCCCATGCTTACCACTTCCTTGTGTGAATCTGCATAAAAATATTTAGTAATATTTAATATTGATAACTTAAAATGATGGATAATTATTTAAGAATATATGATTACTCTTTAATCTTATGGTTCATTCTGTTAAATGCCATACTCAGAATCTTTAGGATTTAATGCATTTATTTGGCTAAATAAATTATACACTGAAAGAAACCAGAGAGTGGACATAAAATGTCTTTTATTGTCACTGTATATAATTTTGTTTAAGAAAAGTTCATAAAAATAAATGGTTTTTTTTTTTTTAATATGCACTGTTGTTTATTCTTAGGTTTTTAGGAAGCCGTTTTTTTTCATCCATTTGTTTTGATTAAATGATAAGATGCCAAAAAAAAAAAAAAAACAGGTTGAATAATGAGGTGCCATGATTATAAGACGGAGTATCTGTGTATGTGAATAGGCAAGTGTGTGGGAAGTAGAGGTTATTTTTCCTTTCTTACCATCCTTGACATGTGCAGTTAGATCTGCCTATTATCTATCTATCCGTATCCACTCATACATACACATACATATACATACACACAAAAGGTCGTGAAAGAGAAGAAGGAAGGGGAGAGATGCAGGGCAGATGAGAGAAAGGGAGAGGAAAGATGATAGAGAAGATCAGAGGGAAAAGGTTGAGTGAGCAACAAGGACCAATAGTGTCCCTGGTGGTGGTTGAGATAATACAGCTAACTGTACTTGCCCAGGTCAAGTTTCAAACTTCTCAGCATTTTAGTGAATATGGAATAGGATACAAGCAGGTTTCTGTTATCGCTCTGGCAAATGTCTATCTCACATGTTTATACCAATGAAACCTATAACTCTAAGAGGTAAAAATAAAACCAAGTCTAGCATTCAGTACTACCCTATCATAAAGTAAGGAGGTCTAATTGAGCTATGTCTTTATATCCTGCTATTTGTACAAATAAAAGACTACATCTTGATGCAAAATAAACACAAAAGCACTGTTGTGACTATAACAGGGAGTCATATACTAATTTATATAATAAGTGGTTGTGCACGCTTTATTCAAGATTATGGCTGCAAGAAATGGCATGAATTGCTGGGTGTGTTTAATGCTGGATTATAGCAATTTGAAACATGTCAAACACATGGCTAATGCCTCATGCTTCACTCATTCTTGCGTAAACCTGCATAGCCACCATCCATTATACCCTTGGTAACAACACAATTCTGCAAGTAAATATTGTTACACTAAGTAACCTTTCAATTCAAGTTGTTTAGGAAGAGAAAATGCAATCTTGTGCAGTCAGTTCCAGTGTCAGTTTAATGTTTCAAAAGGGAAGTGGTGTAGAGAATAAGTATCTGTACAGTGACTTGCTTAAAAAAATAAAAGAAGGAAAGGGAAAGAAAGGGAAAAGTAATGCAGGGGAGAAAAGTAGAACTGTATCATTTGAGTGCAAGGTCGGAAGAGTTATTTTCTGATGTGGTGAAAAGTTGTGCATGATGAAAGATTTAAAGGTTTAACTAACAGTTCAGACAAACATTAAAACAGCAGCTTCCAACTTCACCTTTCCCTTTAATGATCTGAAAATTATTTTCACTGATTTTTGTAAAATGTTTGTGGTAGGATTGAGAAGAATGAATAATTTAGTTTGGTATGTTTGGGATCACAAGCATATTCATTTTGAAAGAATACACTGAATTTGTAATTATTTAAAATATTCTTAAAAAGGTAAACATCACCTCACCATTGTGCTGTAAATATTTCCTTTAGTGGAAAATAGGTGTAGAGATGTCATTAGGAGAAACTTAGTAAATACTGGAAAGCATCTTCATTTTCCTTAAAGACACTTCTCCTTTATAGTGGGCATACCCTAAACTTTCTTCTTTAGAGGTCAAATGTATATAATGTTCATCTAATTGCACAGTTACTCTTCTTTTTGCATATTAATCTTGGGTTAGCTTCTGTTTTGTAGAGAAAAAAGTACTATCACTGTTATTGTTTTGGTTAAGCATGATTTTACTAACACTTAGATGATTGAACTTAAAATGTAAATCACATTTATACTCTAGGGCTTTAGAAAGTCTAAAATTCCACAAGGGATAATAAAATCCTCTGGTTAATAGAAATTGAAAGTTATATAGGTCTTTCTTCATAATTGTAATAAAAATTTAGGCACACTGTCTGCTTGTTGGTTATTCTTAATTATTTGATGGCTTTGATTATAACACACGCAGAATTCTTTAATTCATTCTATTGGTCCTGACATTAACTACCCAAAGATGAGTATTAAATACTGTACCTGTCTGCTACATTTGAGCATACAGTTGTTTTAAGTTTTACATCCTTGTGTTGCAGATTC